>NW_024869877.1:0-2616 GCF_013358625.1 Macadamia integrifolia
CTTGGGACCCAAAAAAAAAAAAAAGAATTCTTAATTAGTGATGGGATCACCTTCATGTAATAAGAAGGTTACATGTTTGTAAAAGACCCTAATATAGCCAGATTTTTTTTAATTATCTGAATGTGGATTTAGTGATCGATTCATTGTCAAAATGAATCAAAATGTGTATGTGCACAAAGAGATGTAGAAGCTTTCTGCATAATCTATTCCAACAATAAATAAATATCTAAGCTAATTGGTTCCTTAATAAAGGTGAGCATAACTTCTGTTTTTTTCGCTAAAAGGATGAATTTATTAAAAAAGAAGAAGCAGGCACGCAAAATCAAAGAAATAAAAATCAAAAAACGCAGCATGAGCCCCCACCTTGAGCAAGGTAACCATAACTAACACCTAGAGATGAGGGGGAAAAATTTTTAAAAATTGCAAAGTGTACAACTAATACATTCAAGTTGGGGAGTGGAAATCACAAAGGAAATTAATTGGCAATGATTGAGTGAAATTCAGTCTTGCCCAAGCTTAGAGGGGACATAAATTGTTGTGATACTAATGCATTACATTTTGTCCCAGTTGAAATGACAATCTATATGGATGTGCATTCTCTCATGACACATAAAATTGGAAGCAATATGAAGTGCAACTTGATTATCACAATACGATGTAATTGTGTGCGTTGGCACTCAAAGATCTTGAAGTAAAGTCTAAAGCCACGTGATTTCGCAACAAGGAGAGGTTGAGTGTGACAATATCCGACTTCAGTGGAGGATCGGGAGATAATGTGTTGTTTCTTAGACTTCAAAGATATGGGTATGTCACCAAGAAAGTATTGCACCCTATGACAGAGCACCTAATGGTAGAATAAGCAACCTAATCAGAATCACAATAAACACATAAATGCAACTGACTAAAAGATGATAGAAGAATAGTGCTAGTCGTGGCAAGATAGCCATGGCAAGCTCATTAATTGGCTTTTATTTTTTTTCATATTAAGTTCTTTCTGCACTAATACCCCTCTTTGTGGAGAGGAGAACTGATTATTTTTTGTTTGTTTGGGCTTCCTTTTTCTTTATTTTATGTTTCTTGTAATCCTTTCGTTTTTTATCAATAAATTCACTTGCTGATATTGATAAGCAATAAATAAATAGATGCTATTTATGTAACCTTATATTCCATAAATAAATATACGAGGGATGGATAGTCATTTTCCCCTCACTGTATTGGGTGTAGGGACCACATTGTCTTTTATGCTTCTTTTTCCTTTAATGATAAATGAAAAAAATGGATTGGATCTGAATGGTGGGATACGATATATCAGTGTATATCAGTGTCAATTTGATACTGATTCCAAAAGCTGATACCAAAATCGACCGTTTAAAATCGTATCAAATCGAACCGAAGGAATTTTGGTACGATTTTGGTATGGGAAAACAAGATATTTTTCGGTTTGGTTTGGTATCGGTATCGACCATTCGGTATACCAAACCGAATACCGACACTACTTGAGAAACTGCCAAAATGTCAAAACTTTTTTTTTGATAGAAGCCAAAAGGCCTAAAATGTCAAAAACTCAAAACCAGAATTCAGAAACGGAGAAACCCAAAGTTATTTTTTTTATTTTCTTTTATTTTTGGGGGATAGAACCCATTTAAAGTGAGTTAAATTAAAACCGTTTGTATACCAAAATCGAGACGTACCAAAATCATACCGAGTTGGTTCGGTATAGATGTTGCAAACTTGAAAATGTTAACGGTATGGTACAGTATAAGTATCTAGTATTAAGTTTTAGTACCATACTAAAACTGAACCAAATACCAAAAACCGTACCGATTGACATTCTTAGCCTTAGGGTCTGTCTACAGAATTTCTGCCGCCATCTGATTTTGCCTCATAACAAAACCAGGTGCTTATCCAAAAAACAAAAGTTTGTCTAAATAAGCATATCTAGGTGCAATTTCTAGATTATAAAACCAATTTTTTTCAACCCTCTCATGCATGTATCCCATGACTAGTCCATGCACTCTATTAGGAGTCCTGAATATTTCAAAGATTATTATGCTACGTGGTATATACTTCACATAAACTGAAACTTGGTATATAATTAATTAAGTAGGTACCTCGGGTTTATCTATCCACAAAATTTCAGCTATATTATTACGTGAGATATATTTGTGTCGGCCTATAGATAGATCTAATTGGGGATGTCAATTAGGAGGCTCGATTTTAGTCCAGGTTAAGTAGGTTTTAGTATGGGAATGGTGAAACCGAGAAAGCAAATTAATAAGGAAAATTTTCAGTTTTGGCTTGATTTGATTTCATTTTCTTGTACCATTTTTTTATTAGGTTGATTTAGGTTTCAATTTTTTTTGGGTTTGGTTTATCATACAAATTTATACTTTAAAAAAAAACTGATTTTTATGAGTTTCAAGATTATTTTGGTTTGTTGTTAGTTTGGTTTGGTTTTGGGGGCATAATACCTCAAACTAAAACCGATTCGGGTAAGGTTTTGGTGCAATCTGGATTATTTTGATTTGATTTGGTCAAATTTATCGGTTTGAACTAGGTTTTGACACCACAAAACCTGCTAGGCTAAAACACCCCTAACACCCCCTCCAACCCCCC
>NW_024869878.1:0-2612 GCF_013358625.1 Macadamia integrifolia
TGGGAGATTGTAGGAATATTCTCTGAATATTCTTTATTATTGTCTCATAGATCAATTAGAAAATTGGCCAATACTACTCTCTTAGTATTGGATTCCAAATAGGAAACCCACTCCTAGTCTAATTAGGAAAAATAGCCATACCATATTTGGCACACTTTGATGGGAGGGTGCATAAACTCTATAAATAGGGCTCTAGGTCCTCCTTCTACCCTAACTCGACTCTCATTATTGGGGCCATCACCAAGAGAATATTAAGGGGAGCTAGTGGGAGAAACCTAGAGAATCCTTTGTGTTCATGTTTGAGGTTGTAGGAATAAAGATAAGTGAATAATATAATGGCTACAAATTCTTCACAGTCGATGATGAACGGTATGCGTTAATCCCCTATAGTTTAATTTGTGATTCTATGAACATGTGGCAAGATCCTATTATTGTATATGGAAGGAATTAAGTCCTTCATAAGCTAATGCTTCAGCATGCCTAGGAAATGTGGAAATAAACTTACAGGTCCTATTTGTGCTTTTTTTTTTCTAGCGTACAAAGTTTTTTTTTCTTTATAGGTAGGGAGGGAAGTAGGTAACAGCCAAAAGGCTCGAACTTGAGACCTCCTGGTGAATATAGGTTTTTTGCACATCATAGCTCACTAATTGCACTAGACAGTTGTTGTTTTATCATGCAAAGTTAAGGATGAAAGAAGAAGATTAAGACTAAAAGATAATTTACACGAATATTTGTGTGTTGGAGAGTGGACTGCTGGAGGATTTCCTCGATGAGTTCTAGATGGGGCCTGAAATCAACCTTGTGGCAATTCTGAGCATGGGTGGCTAGGATCTGCTTCATCCTCACATTGTCGTCTGAGGTGGTGAACATGTGACCCTCATCCTCTTGATGCTGCTGCTGTTGCGGCACCATCAGTGACTGTTGATGCTGCTTTGTCTCTAAAATGAAAGTGCTTGCCATCGTCCTTAGCTTTTTTACTTCTTTCTCTTGGTGTATTGAAATCAAGGAAAAACATGAGGATGAGTTGTTCAGCACAAGGCCCGAGCTAAGTACCACAGTTTATATAGCCATTAAAAGTAAGGAGATGTTTAAGCATCTTGTGGTGGCAGGTTTGGGGAAGCAAAATATGGAATCCACTTCTTTGCTTCTATAAGGGGTTAGGCAATTGTCATACAATCCCAATATCCATGCTCTTTAAAAAAAAACTCTATATGTTTGTGATCATTGCGTATTATTCTAAAGGTTGAATACGTACATTGGTGGGACTGAATGCATTCCTTATACTGATTCATTTATTTTATTTTGGTTTTGTTGGTTAGATGACATTTTGATCTAATGATAGACATTTTTTTCCCCCCAAGAAATGGTCTGATGCTATAAATTAATCCACTTTTCAGTCAGAAACTAAAAAGGCTTGAGAATTTCTAGGTTGTTACGCCATGGGATCAAACTTCCCTGAGTGCATTGTATCATGTGATGCATGGCCCGTTTCTGGACTTCACCAAGGCAAGCAAAAGTTGCTAGAAGGACTACTTTGCAGTCATGTTGATAATTTTTTCCTCACAAATATTTGTTTTTATGTATGAGGGTAACATACTTTTTTCCTTACAAGTTCTCTTTGAGTGCGTCTGGACGAAGGACATTAACATGACTGTTAGGCTTGTGGTTAATTGCATTGGGCTTAAAATTAAATGTTGTACTGCAAGAGTTAGTTATATATATTTCTCTTTTGCTGAATCATTTGATATTTTTATGTTATTGATAAATTTCTTCCATTCAGTATGCCGTACCATGTTCACACAAAACTATGATTGGTTTCCTATTCATTTGAGGTTTAACAATGAAGTTAGAAAGTCATTTACTAAGAAAATCATTCTTGGTCTGCTTGCAGGTTGTTGATCCATTATGTTGGTGAATGAATCTTAAAAATAGTTAGTTTTTTTTTTATTATTTTTTTTATTATTTTATTATTTTTTTTTAACGAATATTACAAATAGTTCATACATTTAATGTTCTGCAACTTTGTTGCACCAAGAAATATGTTATTGGCAATGGTGTCAATATTAAGCTAGAACCTACATAAAGGGTAACAACTGCTCAATTTTTTGCAATCTCTTGGCTAACGGTTCTTAATATGACGATGGTATATGTTATTTAATAACAAAGATTGGGAAGATATCTGCTCTTGGGCGTGAGCTGTATGTACTTCACATGAAGATAAGACTCATAGATACTCCTATTCAACTGGTGGAGATACCTAGACCTATTCTCTTGCTTGGGACTTACACTTCAGTTTTATCAGTCACATTCCTGCAGGTTAGTGGTTTGATTGTTTCTGTTGCAATTGGTAGCATTTTTTTTTTTTTTAAGGGCAATTGGTAGCATTACCTCTTCCTGTTTGGATCAACCGGTTTATATCGTCAAAACTATGAATCATAGCTCCTGTCATTGGAATTTTGGCATTATCTTGAAATCTGATTTTGTTTGGTTTACCCTTTATTAAAAAATTACTCAACTTTGAATTTCATTTCTTTATGTCAGCTGGTGAAAGTTTATTGTCGGTTATCTACTAGTAGGATCCATTATTGGACCAAGGGTTTTGAATTTTATCA
>NW_024869879.1:0-2595 GCF_013358625.1 Macadamia integrifolia
TTTCTTGTTAAATCCGATGCTTAAAGCAGGATTTGCATAGCCATATTTTTCCCTGTTTTTTTTTTCATTAAATCCTAAAATCCCTCTTCGAAGGAGGTTGACAAAGATATAGTTTGTGTTTTAGCATCTCCCAAACTCTATTTCAATTTTTTTCTTATTATTATTTTAAATTTGAAGAGAGACACAGAGAGTAAAGTACGAGATGCCTTCCCAATGGCAAGGAATTCGAGGCGGCGTTATCCAATGACTTGACCGAAGAAGAGAATCGCAATTATCAGAAGGGGAGAAACTTCTTGCAGTCCTTGAGCAGGGAGAAGCTACAGGCACAACCGAAGGGAGAAGAGGGTGAACAATCTAGGTCAAGTCTAACCTAGAGGGTTGCCAAAGCGGCAATGGGAGAAGGGGAGGAAGAAGAATATGGAGGGTAAAAATGTAACTAAAACCGTAGATGGATGAGGGAGATCACTGTTTTGGGTAGATCTGTAATACTAAAACTTATTTTGAGTGATTTAGTTAACTGAAACATAGGGTGGGAAGTTATGTAAAAGGGAACCCAAAACTGGGTAATTATGTAATTTTTCTAAAAATATATATAAACAGAATTTCCAATACATAACCAGAAATCTGAAAATTGTATGAATCCTAGTAGCAGTAAGATTTTTAGGTTTTAACTGGACAGTTCAGGCATTTAAACCACAAGATTCAGAACTAATAGCAGAACACAGATCTGAACTCAGATTCTTGGATCAAATTTAAAACAAGAGATTTGGAGAAATCCAGGTTGAAGTAGGAACCTAGAACTCGATGGGAGACAGGACTTCTTTTTGGTTTATCAAAACTGAAACTGAAATAGAAAAGAAATAAAAGAAAAGAAAGAAAATATATGACTCGGAATCACCACCTTATCTGCAAGGCTGGAAACAGCACCAATACCCAACCTTGGAATCACCAACAAGGGTTCCTGGAAACACCACCAATACCCGACCTAAGAATCACCACAAAACCAAAGGCAACAAGCAAAAATCATTACTCAAATTCATGTGGAAGGTTGTTCCCCTTGCAAACTTACATAGAAGACTCAAAAACAGTCAAAAACTTAAAAAATAACCAATGCTGAACTGAAAAGGTATTATAAACTAACTAAGAAACTGACCCAAATAAGTACTTTAACTAAAGTAATGCAGTAAATCCCGTATTCCTACCTTCTACCCATATTTTAGGCCCATTAAAGTGGTCTATTACAAAGAAAACCCATTTGACCAAAGGCCCAACATGTATAGAAATCAAACCAAGGCTTATTTCCACTAAAATAAGCCCAATTCTGCTATTTATCTGAATCACTAATGCCCTCGATAGGCCCATTACATTAGTTTCTTAGTTTCATTCATATAAGTATGTAACAAGTACAATAACTCACTAAGAATAATCTCAGTGCTTAATGCAAGTGAACGGCAGATGCTATATGGGAGTGATGCAAATAACTTGAGGAAGATAGCAATTAAGGTGCTCCCCCCAGACATGTTCCGCTTCGGATGTGAGTGCAACTAAAGTATATTTTCATGTAACCACTCCAAGAGGCGAAACCCATTGGATCCCAAATAGATGGAGAACCTAGTGCAAGTGCACTACCACATGAGACTGAAAATGCAGCACATGTGCATAAGCATGGAGAATGACAAACCCAATAACATGGTTCAAGGTTTCAACCGAACCGGTCGAAACTTTTCACATTTCCACAGAATCCCAAGACTCCAAAAACAAATATCATGTGACTTTTAAAAGTCACTGGTTTCAACCAAAATTCCTACATTTCGACTAAAATGTGGGAATTTTCGAGTGGACCAATGGTTTCGACCCTTTGGGTTGAACCAACCTTTATAAAACCTTTTAAATGGGAAACCAAGCCTTCTTATTTCAAAATTTTGACCCTCTCCATATATTTCTTCTTTTTGAAGTGGGAAACTTGGGAAAACACTCAAGATTTTGCCCTCGTGCCATCAAATCTTCATTCTAAGCTTGGATCTTGCACATTCATAGAAAATCTACCTCGAGAAAAGAGCTTGGACCAAAAAGGTAAATCCCATCTTCCCCAAAAATCATTTTATTTATAGAATACACTTGGACACTACTTGGAATTGAGTGTTGAGTGTTGACTATTGATATTGAGTGTTGAGAGTTGACTATTGATATTGAGTGTAAAGTGTATAGTGTTGATTGTTGACTGTTGACTGTTGACTGTTGACTGCTGACTGTTGAGACTTGGGACTTCAGACTTCAGACTTTAGACTTCAGAGATAACTCAGAATTATGTAATATTATTATTTACTTTGGATCATTTACAGTATGTTTTGTTTGTTTTAAATTTTTAATTATGTATTTCACATTTTTTAGTTAGTAACTCATATATGTATTTATGTAGTATAGTTTCAGTCGACGACTCAACGTACATTAGCAAACTTTGGTCAACACCACAAGTAGGCATTTAAATGTTTTTTCTATGAAACTAATTATGTGAATGGGTTAGAAATATCTAAAATATGACGTATATAAAAAATCAGGCAAAAAAAAAAAAACATTTTGGAGGGCAAAACCAAA
>NW_024869880.1:0-2589 GCF_013358625.1 Macadamia integrifolia
CGGCGCCACTGAAATCCTTCCTTTCTTCCTCTTCCCTTCTTCTTCCCTTTCTTTTCTCTCTCCTCTTTACTTTTCTCACCAAACGTGCGGGGTAATAAATGGAAAGAAAAGAAATCATAAAGCTTTATATACTATCCCTACTTAAGTGAATAGTGTTGGATGGGTCACTCAGGTGGGTGGGTGTACCCACCTGACATACCCATCCGAGAGTCAAAACTTGGGATTTTGACCGGGCTCGGACCTCGGCTCAAACCTCACCCCAGGCATACATTGCAGCCAACGTATATATCTTAAAATACAGATATAATACCTGTTTTATCCGTACATAGCCTTATGGTAGGTGCACGTACACGGTTTGGGTACTCCCGTCTCTTCTGGCACTAGCTCGGACTTGTCGGGCCAGCCGGTGTTTAAGGTCACCCGTGCCATCATAGCCCATAGGGAACCCGCTCTAACATCCTCTGGCTCGGTTCCTGCACGGTTAAACCGGTTCAATCGCGAAATCAGACCGGGTTTAAGAAGCGGGATATTACACTCTATCTCTCCCTTTTTCCTTATTTCTTCTCCCTGAATTCCTTTCTATTTCAGTTCTTGACCTGTGCTCTATTTTGGACGGAAATTGCAGCCCAATAGTTGAGTGTCCATCTTCCTTGTTCACCTTCTGTTCACTCTAATATTTGGGGTTTAGATCATTCATTCATAGACATTTCAAGCCCCAAGATCCAAATCCAAAAGCCCCTCCTACATTGAGCACCAAACCTACAAAGCAGGCTGATTCCTGATTTACCATCACTCCTGGTTTCAGAAGGCTTTGATTTCTTGTTTGGTACTTGGTTGGGACTGTTATTGAGCGCTTTTAAGGGAGTCCAATGGTAGGATTATTCTCCCAAAGTTTCAGCTCAAACCACGTTAGCTTGAGTGAGGTTTCGCACCTTGAATGAGGTTGGGTTTCCGCTGGATACTTCTGGTTTTGTATATGACTGAGAAGTTGTGTGGTTGAAGATGAACCCCTTTTCCATGATTCCTTTTGTTGCTTTATTTTATTTCCCCACTTTCCCTTAATGGCCCTCACCGTTTTTCTTGTTCCCTTTTATCCTTCTATTTTAGTTACTTCCAAGTCTACGTCGCTCAATAAATACTAATTCTCTTATTTCAAATTGATAAAAGTGAACAAAGGGAAGTAAGATGAGAGAAGAGGAGGAAGAAGAAGAGTGTGTGGAATGCTTGGGGAGAGGATTGATTCCTCTCCCCTATATTTACTAACTTGGAAATGTCATGTAGAATAACATCAATACCCCCCATACTAAGATAAGAACACCTAGGGAGGTAAAAAGGTAAAAATACAAGCTTATAACAAAGTAACCTTAATACCCTTATTACATTTACATGAACTCTAGCATCCTTCACATCCTTGTCTACCAAGTACTTCCTTAGACATTCGGGCTATTTACGACCTGCCACTCCACCTTGCAAACTTAGAGTTATTTACAGAAATGGCATTTTCTTTCTACTTTTGGCTATTGTACAATTGGGTGGGCCTCTAGCGAACCCAAATAGGGTTTTGTGATCCAGGTTCTGCATTAGAGATTCTGGGGAAGGTCAGGTGGGAAATCTGATCATATCTCCTTTCCTATGGTAACAAGTAAGTACAACCCTATTGATTTAATATCATCTCTTGTTTTCTGTGGGACTAATAAGGGTTTTATATTCCTGAGCTGCGGTGAATCTGGGCTAATTGTTTCAGTTTAATGCTGTTGTTACACCTGGCTGTACGCCTGTTTTGGGTGTATTCCTGCTGCAAATAGGAAATATCTTCTAGGGGCATCTAACCCCTGGATTGGATTGAGGTTTGGATGGTCCGTTCCTCACTCTATAGGAAACATAAGCCCCTGCTCCGGCACTTCAAGCCGAGCAGAATGAGCTGAGGTAGTGCGAAAAATGGAAAGCTCTAAGGCATTCAAGCCAAGCTGAAAGGGCCGAGATGAAGCCGAAAAAGGAAACCTCAAGCCCTTGCTCTGGCACTTCAAGTTGAGCAGAACGGACAACAGAAAAAAATGGAAACCTCAAGGCATTCGGTCTGAGATGAAGCCCAAAATGGAAACCTCAAGCCCCTGCTCCGGCACTTCAAGCTGAGTAAAACAGGCTGGTAACACCAAAAAATGGAAAGGTCTATGGCATTTAATCCGAGTAGAATGGGCCGCGGTAACTCCAAAAAAGGAAAGGTCTAAGGCATTTAATTCGAGCAGAACAAGCTGAGGTACCACTAAAAAAAGGAAGCTCTCAAGATATTCAAGCCAACCAAGATACATCAGCCTGTGACCAACCAAAGGATTACATCAGCCTGTGCCCAACCAACCGAGATGCCTCAACCTGTGCCCGACCAACGGAGATACCTCTGTTTGTGGCCGACAAACCTAGATACCTCAACCTGTGGCGACCAACCGAGATACCTTAGCCTGTGGCTTAATAAAAAAAAAAAAAAAAAAAAAGGGAAAGGAAAGAAGAGATATGTTAGAAGACCTTTACTCCCTCAGGACCCATATCCGACCCAAAGGAGTAGGGAGAATCTGTTATACATAAAAGTGACCA
>NW_024869881.1:0-2569 GCF_013358625.1 Macadamia integrifolia
AAAAGGGGGGGGGGAACCAAGCCAAACAAAGGCCACACAACAAGACCAAGCATACTAACAAACTGCCAGCCCACAGAGGGGCCCCAAGGGGGTACAAATCATCATTTTGGGGGGGGGCGGTGGATGGGGATAAACAAAGGGGATTCCCCTAGCAACAACAATGAGCCTGTTTTTGGGGTATTTCTAACGGAATTAGGGGGGATGGAGGCTAATTTGGTGTGAACATCAAAATAGATGGTAGTCCAAATTTGATCATAGGATCTAAAATTTGTTGTCCATCTAAAGGTGGTTGATGGTTGCACAAAAAGCTAGCTTGCCGGCGATGTCGCAAATGGAGAGGCCCGAGAAGGTCATGTCAACCCAAATCCATTCTCTGCAGAAGGGAGGATGGATCTTCTGTTGGGCCAACAATGGGAGAGGATTTTCCTCCAAACAGTGGAGAAAGGGCAGGAGAAGAAAAGATGGTCCCTATCTATCTCCAGAACCATTCCAGCAGAGGCAACAAGCCGGGGAGGCGGGAATGTGATGATGGATGAGGAAGGATTGGGTTCGCGCACCAAGCAGTGAAGGGGGATGTGACCTTTGAACCAGATGATCTCGTGCAAGGCACAAGAGCGGTCGAATGGCGGACGAGGTTCCAAGCAGTGGAAGACGCAGACTAGGAAATTTTGTCCTCAGAGGAGGGGGGAAGGCGGGGGAGGTCAGCCCAAATGGCCACCATAATGGGGAAAAGATGAAGGGCAAGGGATCCAAGCTCCATCCGAATGATAGAGCTAACCTTTTCCGGTCGAGGGATACCAATGGAATAAGCAGTGAAGGGGACTGATCAAAGAAGAGAGAACACCTGATGGGTGCTAGTTGTCCAGCCAAAGGGAGGTAGAAGACCCATTCCCAATGGAGGAGATGGCAGGGATGGCCCTAGGTCTGAGGGCTCCCTGTTAGTTGTAGCTACCTGGTGTTGTAACACCCTCCTAGTTTGATGTTGGTAAATCAGGTGTAGTTGCTCCTTGCCAATTGTAGTTGACTAAAATAGTAGTGTATTGAGCATATATGAAGACAATTTGAGGCATTAGTCCATAAATATAGGCCTATGCCGAACCACAGAAATTTCTTGCGTGTGGCTGTTTGCTTGTGGACTGTTCGTGTGGTTTGAAGAGTCTTTTTTACAGGATGGCTGTGCATGCTGGTTAGACCTTGCCACAAGGTTGTGTGCCACACGATTGTATATTGGTAAAAAGCCAAGCAACAACCAATCAGTTCTTGACAGATGGGTGAATATGCTTGATTAAGGGTTGCCAGACATTGTGCCTATGCAACTGAGCACCAAAGAAGTCATTACCTGAGATTGTGAAGTCTTAGAGAACGAGTTTTTGGAACTTAATGATTCACCCACCTTCTCAGCGACTGTCATTGTTCAACACTCAATGGTTGATTAAAAGCTAAAAACATCTAGAAATGTGGTTTTGAACTGATCAAGACACAAGCAAATCTGAATATAGCTACGACATAGAAAGTATATGTTTTCTAAATTTTTCTTTTTAGGTGAATAATGAAATCATTACCTAAGAGAAAAAGAGAAATATGCAAGGGCGCTAAGGGGGAAGAAACCAAAGCTAGCAACAAACTAAGAGCAGAAAGAACCCATCAAAGGATTGAGGCTGCAAGAGGAAGAGGGGCAGACCTCAAGACACAAAAGTCAGCATGTTCCTTGGTAACTCCCTTACAATAGGATGGGGAAGCATGACAAGCATAGAATTAATATCAAAGTAAATGGCATTCCAAATCTTATCAAAGGATAAAAATTTGGAAGTCCATCTTTGACTATTGCCTTCTATCCAAATATGGTTGATGGAGGCACAGAAGGGAAGCTTGCCAACATTATCACAAATAGAGTTCCCTGCAAAAGTCATATCCACCCAATCCACCCTCTGAAGGGAAGGATTCTTCTCCTAGCAGGCCAGCATCTGCTAAGGACTCTCTTCTAGAGAGTGGAGGAGAAAGACAATAGAAGAAGAGATGATTAGCATCTTTGTAGCCATTCCAACAAAGATAGCATGACGGAGAGATCTGAATGCAAGGGTGTCAATCGGTCAGTTTGGACCAGTTTTGGTTTCGTTTCATCAGTTTCGGTGTGTGAATGAGTGAAACCGAAACATATACCAATAAGGATGCACCATTTTCGGTTTAGTTTTGGTTTGATTTCGGTTTCTTATCAGTTTACTCTCGATTTGGTCTCAGTTTGGCTTTGTTTTACCATGTAAATGCATTCAAAAGTGAAAAAAAAATGCGTGTTTTTTTTTTTTTTTTTTAATGAATTTTGGGTTGGTCAATTTTGGTCCCTTTTTTAAAGTTCGGTTCAAAACTTGGAAAAAGAAAAAGTTAGGAAACATATACTTTTTTGATGAGTTTTGGTACCGGTTTCAATGTGGTCCGATTTGGTTTTGGTCTCACAAAACCTCAACTTGAAACATGATCCAATAAGCTTATATCAGTTTCGGTCAGGTTCTTCAGTTCGGTCTAGGTTTTGACACCGTAACTGAATGTGCCACTAGATGAGAAAAGGCTATGT
>NW_024869882.1:0-2566 GCF_013358625.1 Macadamia integrifolia
CCCTCCCCCCTCCCCCCTTAGAAATGACCCCATTCCCCTTGCATCCTAGTCCTCCCATTGAACAGCAGGTTTCCAGAAAGCTAGGGTGCTCAACCTTCCCTAAAAAGTTCTTATTTGGAGAATCAATAAATAAGCAGAGGAGGATGTCAATTGGTTGGGTTTTGACCCTAGTTATCAATTCGGCCGAATAATTCGTGAATTATTTGGTCGAATCGAATTTTTCTGAATTTAATCAAAAATTCTGACCGAATCCGAATTAAAAATAAAATTGGTAAAATTCATGATTTTTTCAAAAGTGAATATAAAACGCGAATAATTCGGACCGAACCGGATTAAACCGAATTATTCGGTCCACTTAAACAGTATTTAAAAAAAAAACCAAAAAAAAACCCAATAAGCTTTTTTGACCGAATCCTTAAATTAATCAATCGAATTATTCCGAATAATTCTCCGCCCGAATAATTCCCGAATCCGAATTTGCTAACTATGGGCAGGACAAAGAAATAGGAACCTGCACCTACTTCAACAGCAGGACCTTCCAAATCTGGGAAAGGTGGAATGAAAAAGAAATAATTTGGATTTTGCAAGAGCAGAAAATTATCCATATCCTTTTTTTTTTTCCTTTGATTGCCCTTGTCAACGAAGGGGCTCACTTATATCAGGATTTGAAGTTCTCAATTTAATTGATTTTTGTACTCTTTTCAAAGGAGCACTTTCTCTTGTTATGCTATTTCACAGAAGGGGGTTAAATTGCAGTTTGGTAATGTTCTCTGGATGGCTTTCATGAGATGTGTACCCCTTAAATCACTTAAATTGTGGTTTTCGCATGTGTGAACATGGGAAAATGTTTTCGGATTTTTTACATCTACCTCCACTGTCGTTTTCCGTAATTACATAATCCCCCCTAGAAATCAAAAAATTACAATTAAACCCAAAAAGTTCACACCGTTAGCATCTTATTTGGCTTAAGCCGTTAGTTTCATTGAAACAAATTCAAAACCCCAAAAAACCCTCATACCTTTATTCCAAAAAACCCTATCTTCCCCTTTCAATTCTTTCAGTTTTGGGTCTGCAAGCCGCGAGCAACGAAGACGAACTCTCTGATGAGGGTTCTCCTCTCCGGCGAAGGTCCTCCTCTCCGACGATGGTTACTTGGAACGCGAAGGACGACGATCGACGACTACTTGGCTTCCCCTTATTTTGAGATGGAAGTTGCCCTTATCCTCTCAGGCAACGGGCGACGAGGTACTGAGCAATCTGATGGGCGACGAGATACTGAGCAATCCGACGGGCAACGAGCGACGGCTACTCGGCTTCCCCTCATATATGTGTGTATTCAACAATCGAGAAGAGAAGGAACGAAGGATTTCAGGTAATTTCATACACTACAATTTGCCCTAGGTTTGAAATTTCCTCAATTTTCTTATGAGATCTCCATTAAAAATTGTAGGGTTAGAGACCATTCAACAGGGTTTGATTATTACCTTTATTGCTGCTAATTACCATCTACATTTCATCCGTGAAGAACACTCCTAAGTCAGCATAAGGTAATTCGGTTTATCAGCCTTATTCTTTAAAGATCATTTAGCAGTTTTAGTTGATCATTCTAAAATTTATCTTGGTTTCTTCTTGGAAGTTCTATTCAACCTATGACTTGCCTTTATTTGTCTTTGAATATTCATTGCAACAAATGCAACATCAACATTTCGGTCCCTTGTTTCCAGTTGCCGGGGAAAATTGGTTCTCATTTCAATACATGTATAATAAGATCTAGGGGGTCTAGACATCTGTTGTTTCCATTGGTGATAGTCATGTTGATTTGTTTATATGCTAGGTTCTCTACTTGTAGTCATGGTTTCCTTCATAAAATACTGAACTCTTGCATTTAATTGGGATTCCTGAGTTATTAATAACTAATTATAGATTAAGGAGAAAGTCAGTAGTTTTAATAATTAACCATGTTTTTAATTTTTTATTGGTTTGTCAATCAAGCAGATTTGTTTTTAATTACAGCCAGTATTATTAAGTTTCCAGGCCAACCAATTGAGCTCTTTGCCATTACATCTGTTTTCTCTCCTAATCAAAAATCCTCATAACAATCGGCCACCATTAAAGGCATGTGAAATCTCTACCACCCTACCCACATGGTGTAACAGGATTACTAACCTTATGTTCACATGCTGTAAAAGGATTACTGACCTTGTGTTGGAAGTAGGAATGAGTTTGGATACATTAGAAAGCTTTGTCCTCCTTTGAAATAGTTTTTTCTAAGACACAAATCATAGATTTGTTAACATTTACACATGCACAGGAGTAAACGAAGTAGGCCAATCTTAGAACTATTGTGAAGGTACATATAGTCTAGGGGAGATAGGAACACAGTAATTCTTAAATGTGTGTTTGCATTTGTTTGTGCTTTCTTCTCTACTGCACATGTGTATTAGAAAGTCTTAGAAATCAGCCAATCTCAGGAACTCTACGTTTTTTAAAATTATTTTGAATTTTTCACTTCTGGTGTTCTTATGAATTTGTCATGCCTCATGCTTGTGTTGATATATGTTTCAAT
>NW_024869883.1:0-2557 GCF_013358625.1 Macadamia integrifolia
TGTTTTTTTGGAACAAAAAGTGAAAAAAAAACTGAAAAAACGAGATTTGACAGAACTCCAAAATGGAGTTCCGTCTTCCCAGTTTCGTTCCATTTTACAAAAAAAAAAAAAAAATTTCTCGAAAAAAATCTAAAATTTTAAAACACCATTTTTTCGTTTAAAAACTGCGTTTTGACATAGAAACTGAAATTTTCGTTTTTGAAACGAAACGGCGTTTTTGGAACAGAAACGATACCAAACAGGCCCTTACTGTTTTTTCTTCAATTTTGTCGAATCGTACGAAAGAGAAAGAGAAAGAGAAAGAGAAAGAGAAAGAAATTCGCGCCTTTCGAGTTTTCATAATTTTTTTTAATAAGGGTAAACAAGGGTTTCTCATGTGTTTATCCGTTTTTACGTTGGTGAATAAATGTCAAGTCTTCTAATCAAGAAAAAGATACCAAATTTAAACACACGTGTTGTGAAGCAGAGTGCCCATGTGGGCCCAACATCAGTGGCATTTGCGGAACTAGGTGGGAGACTCCAAAAGCGTGCTTTCTATTGGTTTTGTCTCCGGATCATGGGCCAGTTGGGGACCTGGGCTTGATGCTTGGGACTTTTTTCTTTTTCTTTTTTTTACCCTCCCAAGGGTTGTAAATATTGACATTGGGACTTAGATCCTCTCTAATGCGGTAGGATTCGACTTATCTCCTTAGCACTTATTGTTCAATTCTTGACCAAAGTTATCTGGGTCAACGACACATGGGGAGGCGACTTGAGCAATGGGCACTAAGAAGAGGAGCCGGATCCAATGCGGTAATGCTCATCCAATTGCTAATAGCATTCGGGTAAAGGGTATGCATCCCCACATGTCTGGTATACGGTGGATGTATTGGCACATTTGAAGGATTTGGTTCTAATGCTTGGAGAATGATTGGAAAACTAGGTTTTTGACATTTTGCCCTTTTCAAAACCTAGTGAATCGGATGAATCAAACTTGGTAAGGATGAGTACTTTATTTATTTTTATTTTTTTCTTATTATTTTTTAATGAGAGAAGGTTCTCTAAAAGACAACTTGGAAGTTGCATTAGCATGGGGACCGATGGGAATCTGTGCTAAAGCATCAACATGGGTGGGAGTTCTACCTTTCATGAGGTTATGGGATGGTCATTTTGCTGCCCTTTGTGTCTGAGCAAAGAGGAAACACTACCTCTGAGGCTCCTCTTTCCCTTTTTTGATATTTTCTTTTTTCAACTAATAAGGGACTGAGGTTATGGTTGCTTCATAGGGAGGAGAAGGAAAAAAGGGGTTTGCATATATTGAAGAGACACAAAGTAAAAACTCTAGGGTTTTGTTTAGTTGTAGACATGTCGCTGCCGAAAATCCGTATGAGCTGATCCTGCACAAGCACAGACGGCAGAGGCCCAGAGCTTTGTCCGGGGTTAGTCCTCCGATGCTCAAGTTAGAGATCGGCCGCACAGTTTTCTTACAGGAGTAATGGTGTGGGTTTTGATGCTTACCTTCTACCTTCCTCTCGGGCCCTCTTATATAGCTCTTAGGGTTTAGGGTTTCCCCTTTCCTTGGAGGAGTCCTCCTCGGGTCCACCTCCTTTCCTTTTAGAGTCCTACTCAGATACGTCCTTTCCTTCGTGGGGGATATTCTCTTCACGCGGTTGAAGTGGTAGAGTCCTTGCAGCCTCTATTAGGTGGGTGACACGTGTCCAGGTGGGCGACGCATGTCCTTACCCTACTAAACAATCAATTTGGCCATATCAGGAGCCCCCTTACTCCCGCCAAGAGACTTTTCCTATGGGAGTAATCAAAATTTTTGTCATCTTTCCTCTAGTCACTCCCCTCCATGGTTTTAAGTATCTCCGATACCGATACGATACCTTCCGATACATATCTTAAATTTATCCGGTCGATACGATACACACCGATACGATACATGAAATTTTTAAAATCCTTTCGTATAGATATATATCCTACAATACATACCGATATGCATCAATATACCACCAATACACATCGATACGATACGATATGCCTCGATACGACTTTATGGAAAATATAAAATTGAGGTAAAATGTTCGTTTCGGTATATATTGGTATGTATCGGTGAGTATCGGTATGTATATATCGGTACGTATCGGTGAGTATCGGTATGTACCGATACAGTGCGCTACGGTCATATAATGGCCAAGATGGGTAATTTTTCAGAAAAACACAATTTTTTGAAGGGTTTTTATTCCAAAGTTGCTGTCAGCCATATTTCTCTCTAACTAAAGTGGAAATCAAGGTTGAGAACAATGATTTTACATTTATGGGACAACTACAAACCTTGAATTCTTAGTACGATACCCTCAATTTAGTATTTATGCATAATACATGTTATCAATAGCTTTTTTTAACAAATTCTTTATGCAAAAGTGTTTAAAAAAAATGTTTCCTATCCATTTATGTGTCTATCTTTAGCGTATCTTAGTGTATCTCTGATACGATACGTATCTTAATTTTGGCCGACCGATACTGCAATCGATACCGATACTTTAATCCTTGCTCCCCTCTATTTTTTTTTTTT
>NW_024869884.1:0-2553 GCF_013358625.1 Macadamia integrifolia
GGGTATCAAGTATATGGGATTTATTCACAGGTAAAACTTAGTCTTCCGCTGATCTGATGAACTTATGTTAGAGTGCGTATGCTGTGGTGGAATACAGTATCTGATGATCCTGGCAGGTTTGGGTTAACCGGTGTTAACTCGGTCACCGCTCCGGTTCAGTGTGAACGGGGTGTAACAATAACCCTCCTGGGTTTTTTTTTTTTTCATTACAGGCCTGAGAAATCAGGCCATTGAGCGCACTGGCTAGGATCATCTGATGGGGGCTGAGTGGAAGAGGAGGATGAGGAAGCGGCAAGGATGTCGGATGGAGAACTGAAGCCGAGAGCGGTGAGAATGCACTCCTGGATCTGCTCATCAGATAAATAGGGAAGGTGTCACCGAGCGGCTTGGAAAAGGTTATAGAAGGGTGACGAGGCTGTTGTGGAAGGTACAAGAGGCAGATCGGAACCAATGCCTCATTTAGGCACAAATCGTGAACCAGATAAGGGTGAAATGTCAAATTTATCCCACCATTTTACAGAGAGATGACGTTCTAAATGAGGAACATAGTTCCATTCTTCGAACTCATCAGTAGTCATTTGATATCGCCATTGAAGGATCCAGGGTGCTTCGTAAAGAATAAAAAACTGGACGAAGAGAGCCCGAGATTCCAGAGGTTGATTAAATTCTTTAAATTTGGTAAGAGACTGCTGAAGAGCTGGAGGAAGAAATTCATTTGGTGGTCCCCACATGAAGAACCATTGAAGAAATCAGTTTGGCACACCTAATAAGGTGTGTTGAAGTCGAAACTTCACAAACCAAGAATGGGTCTCATGATCGTTCTGATATAAGAATATCATGTCCCAAGCTTTAACATAGTCAGCATAATCATATGACCTGAGTTTAAGGCCTGTGACATCATGAAATTCGTGTTTAAATGAGGGTGAAGATTCCCATTTGCGATCTCGAATGATGTTAATTATATTGAGCTTCAAATAAGCCCGAATATGTGCAGATCTATAATGGTGCTGAATTTGAGCACTTTGAGTTTCTTCAAGAATTCTTTCATAGAAAAAGTGGATTTTGTCACCAGTGGATGGATGAAGGTAATCTCGAAGGTAGATGGTTGTAATTTCGGATGGGGTGTGGTGAAGATGAATGGATTTGATTGGAATAACTGGGATAAAATTTGTTGTTATGAAAGGAGAGTTATTGGCTGCTCTTAAGATTGAGGCAAGTGAGGGAGACTGGGAAGATATAGGAGAAGGATTTTCTTGAAGTTGCCTGGAGGATGATGAGGCAATATCTTTATTGGGGGTGACAGGGATTACAGCCTTCTGCTTAGGCGCCCTGCAAAAATTCTCGAGTTAAGAAGTCAGGTAAACTGTTAGTACTACCTTTAATAAATTCAATATTAAAATAAAAAACAGAGAGAAGTGACTGCCTTCGAGCAAAAATATGTTTTGAGGCGAGATTTTTGACATCCTTTTCAAGAACATCCTTGGCTGCTTTACAGTTGACTCTTACTAAAAAATGTTGATTTAGAAGATCACTTTCAAATTTGGTTATGTACAAGACAAGTGAAAGAATCTCCTTTTTTATTGTTGAATATTTTTATTGAGTTGGATTCCAAGTACCTGAAGTAAAAAGTACTTATACTTCGTTTGGAAGATTAGGATATTTTTGCTTTAAAATACCCCTGTATCCGAATTCGGATGCATCGGTCTGAACAATTTTAAAACAATCGAGTCGTGCTAGATTTAAGCACGGGAGTGTTTTAGCTTTAAGCTTGATTTTACGGACAACATCAGTATGTACAGTTGTCCATGGTTCAGGCTGCTGTTTAAGCCGATTGGACAAAGATTTGGCATCCTTTGTTAAATCTTTGTAAAATTCAGCAATATAGTTTAGGCTACCAAGAAACCTTTGAAGTTGAGTCTTATTTGTTATTTCATCAGGAAATTTATCAGCAAACTGAATTGCTCGTTCTATGGGAATAATAGATCCAAAAGAAATATAGTGTCCCAAGAAGCGAACATTAGTTTGAAATAACTTTATCTTCTTTGCAGACACAACAAGTCCTGCTTGACGAATAACAGAGAAGAACAGATTTAAATGTTTCCAATGTTGAGAAATGTCTTGAGAATAAATAAGGACATCATCAATATACACAATTATAAACTGTGAATATTGATTAAAAATCTGATTCATAATTTTTTGGAATTCAGAGGGAGCATTCTTAAGACCGAAAGGCATAACATTCCATTCGTAATGGCCGAATGGGACAATGAAAGTTGTTTTATACCTATCGTTCTCTGCTATCTGAATTTGCCAGTATCCGGACTTCATATCAAACTTAGAAAATATGCGAGAGGCGTATAATCTGTTGAGAAGATCCCTCTTATTGGGGATAGGATATCGGATTCAATTAAGAACTTTATTTAAGGGTTTGTAATTGATAACTAATCTGGGTGCACCTCTTTCAATTTCAGCATTATTGTTTACATAGAATGCAGTGCAACTCCAAGGAGACTTACTTGGTCTAATAAGACCTTTAGCAAGGAGTTCAGAGAT
>NW_024869885.1:0-668 GCF_013358625.1 Macadamia integrifolia
TTTTACTATTGTTTTCTTTATTTTAACTTGTACTTTATTATTTTTGATTATTTTTAAGTTTTTATTTTTATTTTTTATAATATTAGGGGGACAATTATTATAATTATTGTTATAACTTCACTAGCAGAGGAGTCTTCTAAACAAAAACAACAACAACAATTGTATGGCAATTTCACAAAGTGCGATAAATGTGCATATATTTTTGCATTAATTCTTTATGATATTTTGACATGTATCACACTTATTTATTTTTATGTATGGTTTCTTTTGGAAATATTAGTTTATTTGATTTGTTATTTATTTATATTTGTTTTATTGATTGATGGAGTTGGATTGTATCTGTTGTTCTTTGGGAGACTATGAAATATTTTGTTTTATTGGTACTTTTATTGAGTTGGTTTGTTATTAATATATATTAAATTCTTAAATTGTTCTTTTATTAATATATATTAGATATATTGTCTGCAGAACTATGTATATATGGTGGCGTCGGGACTATATTTGACATTTTGTCGGCTTTATTTGTTGAATCCTTTCGCTGTCGAGTCTTTGGTTGCATACATCATACAAATACGGATGGATTTGTTTGTGCAATTGTTGATATTGCATTTTTTTGGGATCCTCTGTCAACTGTCATCCCTGACAACGTTCCAAACGCATCCTAATGC
>NW_024869886.1:0-2502 GCF_013358625.1 Macadamia integrifolia
GGGTGGGTTGGTGGGGTGTGGGGGGGAGAGGAGAGGTTGTGTATTTAAATGTGCTATTCCCACCTATGGTGACCAAAATGTTTCCATCTAAGGTACAACTAAAAAATAGAAAGAAATTAAGAGAGATAATACATTTTTATTTTTGGGCTAGACACTCCAATTTTGTCACCTTGATGATGTTTGGGGAAATGAATAAATTTGCCTTAAAGAAACTGCAAAATTCACTGATTAAATATTTTTTTTTCTTTATCGTAAAATATCTTATATTTAAAGATGGTGTGAAATAGCTTGATTTGGACATCATTCTATGTGTTCGTCATACATGCCCCACACTTGAAAGAAATTTTCAACCAATTTTTACCAAATCAGTGCCTAAATTTCATGTCAATGATCTTCGCAATGAAGCTTGGTTCATGAAAATCGGACTTACGAATTGAAAGTTATTGATTTTCAAAGATTTAAGGGGTAAAAACACTAGTTCAGACTTCAACTTCAGACTTGACGTACTATGGGTCAAACCGTCGATCAAACCACGAGTCAGACCAATGCACCCACGAACCAACTCGTGGGTTGGTTCAATGTGATATTATCCCCGTTTTTAAATTAAAAAGAAAAAGGTGGCATCTGGTCAACTAACGAGTCAATCCGATAGAATTGTGAGTTAACTTGTGAGTTGACTCAGTGTTAGCAGCCGACACACACACAGGACTATTAGTTTCAATGTTTAAAAATAGATAAAATGCCAAAAACCCCTTAAAGGTCTAAAAAAAATTCCTCCTTTCTGCAATAAAATCTCTTGTTACCCAAAAAGAAGAAGAAGGTTTTGAACTTCTATTGGTATTTACCCTAAAAATTAAGAAGAAAAAAAAAATTCCTAAAGCCAAAATACCTTAAAATCCTTTGGAGACCTTAGGAAAACCTCATAAACCCTGAAAACCATGAAACCTTGCTATAGTGTAGAAATTCCGAATTCGCATTGTGCAACTTCTACATCTTAAGAGTTTACACACTTTGAGCTCAAAAATATCTTCTTGAAAGATTTTTTTTTTTTTAAGGCCTTTTATAACTAGATAAATCTACTTTCTTTTTATTTCTTTTAATTTGATTTACGATTGAACGGATAATCGTCAAAGGGTAATTGAAGGGTTTATTTTTTTCCCTATTTTGAAATGACAATTTTTCCTTATTTTCCTATCTAACTTTTTTTTTTTTTTTTTAAATAGTTCGTGCGTTGTAAATTTTATGTAACTTTTCTTTCTTTTTATAATTTATTTTCAAATTTCCATTTTTGTGAACTATTGTATGTCATTATATTCAACATCATGACCATATAGATCATTTTATCATATTTTTAGGCCTCATATATATATATATATATATATTTATTTTGCTTTACTTTCTTATATGTAATTATTTTGCAAATGCTGCATCGTCAAAAGAAAATATAACAAATAGTTTTTTTTTTCTTTTCTTTTTCTGGTTAAAGTTGTATAATTAACCATTTTATACCATATTATGTCATGATTTGTGAGTACATATGTAAATTTAAAGGTTTATATATCTAAGCACACAAGGGCACTTTGATAATTTTCCCATGTTCTCTGTCTTAATTTTTTTCAGGGGGTCATCTTCATCTTGTTTCCATGATTTTGTTAATTTTTCGTGCATATATTTCCATATTCCACTTGCATCTAAGTAACATTGCATATGTTTTTCCATGATTATTAGGTCATTTCATGGATAATACACCGTTAATCTTGCTGAGTCTATTCCCATCCCCTTCAATGTATCCTTATTTTGTCCTTTCAAATAAAAAATATTTGCAATAAAAATTTTTTTTTTCTTGTAAAATGTGATAGTGGACGTATGTAATATGTATGGCTCTTAAATTTCAATTCCATTTGATAATTTCTAAACAATATTTATTATTTAATAAAAATTAAGTATAGAAGACCAGTTTTCGATCACTAAGCAAACTAGGATGCCTAACACTTTTCGCTGATCGGAACTTGATGGGATCTCGACCACTAAGTTGGATCAGTTTATTCGTAAAATCGTGTGAAGTCAATTTAATTGTGAGTCCTAAACCTTAGTCTAGGTGGCAATTCAACGTCTTTAGAATTGTCATTTCTTTTAAGGGGCGGCAACTCTCTTTCTTTTCTTTTCTTTTTTTTAATATTTCACAGTGCTGACTCAATATCATACATTGTAACCACTTAGAAACTCGGGATCAGCACGGTTCAATGATACCCGTTTTCGGATCCTCTAATTCGTCCATTGCTCACATCTCAATTTTTTAGCTTAATCAAAATTGGCCAAACAAAGGTCTAAGACTACCAAGAAGGTATGTCAATTTTCAATATAGTTAGAGATTTATTTTTTTTTGGGTGCGGGGAGAGTAGAATGAAAGATTATTTATTAAAGCATATCCAACACATGGTATCCAAGTGACATACATCTGATAACCAAGGAGTGGAAAGAGGCCACATGATCTCATATACA